>NW_024884253.1:71458290-71476937 GCF_019232065.1 Centrocercus urophasianus | reverse complement strand
AGCAAATCTTCCTTTCTTTCATTTTTTAATTTATTTTGACATTTATTAATAATCTGGGATGGGCTGGAAATACATGTTCTGTTAACAGATATGTTCGAGTTACTGCAAAGTAAAATTGCAAATGCTTAGATGTTGTGCAACACAGACAAGGATAGGATAGAATACGTTTGACTGTAGCATGTGTGTAAAATTTTTTTAATGCAGCAAGACCAATATTCAGTCAATTTCTATCTGTCAGTGTAATTTGCTATGATTCAAAAATTAAATTTTATTGCTGCCTTTCTTCTTTGAGAATTCCCTCTTTCTAGTAGACAGGATAAAATCAAGTTAATTCTTAGGAATACACAGAACTCGTCAAAGTACTAAAACAAGTATACAGCTAAAAAAGTAAAGAAAAAACATTTTGGAACAGAAGCAGGGTTCGGAAACATCTGGTTCTTGTGTACCAGCTTGTGCTTTGCAAGTATTTTGCAATTTTTGTTGTGAATTTTCTTGAAAAATAACAGAGCATCAAGAGAACTTAAAGTTACAAAGAAAGCACTTGAAGAAAGTATAAAAGTTGCAGCAATCAGCTGTGTTCCTTAACAGCAGTACAAGCAGTTTGCTTTAAGAGACCTACTCAATGACGGCTTATAATCAATGACTATTAAGATGTTGTAATTATGAAATAAACAAGAGTTTGGCAAAGCAGATTACGATAACAAAAGGAGAATAAATAGAAAGCTTACCCCTGTTCTGGGCTCACTCACAAAACTCCAGCAGAGCAGATCTCCAGAAGAGATCCTTCCCTACTGGTAGTCAGCTCTTAAATGGGTCTAGGAGAGGTGGAGCCAGGCTCCACCCCTTCCAACAGCACAGGTGAATTGCCTTCACCTGTGCTCCTCTGGCTGACTTATTGCTCGCCTCAGGTGATCAATCAGAGGTTCAGGCCATGATTCATCAGTTCCCGTACACTCCACCCCTTCACAGCATGAACCAATGATCAGGTTAAGCTTTCTCTAATAAAGAGATCTGCTATATTGCGATGCTTATACAATTTTCATCGTGATGCGTGTTGGTACAATTCAAGACGAGTGATGATCAGTGGATGTCCATACTCTTCTATGGGCCAGTGCTCGATGATGTGACTGGAGGCATGAGGTCCTGAGGTGCAGGTCTGTTCTATGTTCCATCAGTCCCATGCAGACCATCACCGGGTGTTGTACATGATCTGACAGTAACACTGGAACGCTTGATGGCATTTTGCTCCTTCCAGTGATCCTGAAGGCTCAAAGACTCAGGGGGCGTAATACAGATGTTTCAGAGGTACCAGGAGGGAATGGTCTGCTCTCCAGGGCAAGATACAGGCCATATTTTTACCCTGGGTCAACACTTCCGCTTGTACTGGGGCACATCCTGGCCACCTGTACCACACCTTCTGGCCAGATGTCTGTGGCTGCATAATAACATCAGGCACCAAAGGAGGTGTCCTGATCTGTAACAGGGACATGATGGGGGTCCCTTTAGCAATGAAAATCAGTGTTGACCACAATATCAGTAGGCCATGTACCTATTACTGGAGGGACTACTGAGCCTCCCACCTCCAATAGTCTCCCCCAAGGTGTAAGTAGGCCACACCATTTGGGTCCTATCTGCACCTTCCAGGGCCATTTTATTTTATGGGTACCCGGATCTAAATTCTCAGAGGCAGGAGTAGAATATTATTTTCTTTACCAATTTGGGGTCTGTCTCGCTCCAATTTTTAGGAGGGAGATGAGGTTCTTTTAATATCTGTGTACCCGGCGTGAGATTAAGAAACAACGGTTCATATGTTGTTCGATCCAGTTTATTACCAAACCTAATCAGGGAGACGGGGAAGGGAAGGAGGGCGATAGAAAAGATGGAAAAGAAGCAGGAGTTGCGTAAAGCGGGGATAGTCACCAGCAGGATCCAGCAGCGGTCCCGTTGCACGGCGTTTGAAGGTCCCAGGCAGACGCAGCAGGGGGACAGGGAGCAGCAGCGTGGCCGGCCTTGGGCAGCAGGCAGGTAGACGAGGAAGTCGAGGAGCCAATTCTTGAAGCTGCAGCAGCTCTCAGGCAGCAGGCACAGGAGAGTTCGACAGCATGCAGGAGTCACCTCACGAGGAATCTGATCATCAGGAATCCCTCTGTTCTTCTTCATGAGGAATCCGTTGCCAGAAAGCTCCATTCTTCTTCATGAGAAATCTGCTGCCACAAACCTATCTTCATGGTTTTCAGTTCCTCTTTTATCGTCCTTGTTCTCCTGCCTATGTGACAAGGATGGGCCTTAAGCAAGAGTCATTGAGTACCCCCTGAGATGGCCATCATCCTGAGATAAGTCCACACAAAGGAGCTCTTCTCAGCTATTTAGCTGCAGCTCATCTCGCTCTCCTTGCCCCTGGCCTTGTCCATCTGCGTCCCGCAGATAAAGGATCTCACAACCTTTGCCCAGGACTTGCCTGGACTTGTTCATCTGTGTCCTTCAGACAAAGGATTTCACAATCCTTGCTTGGGACTTAAACAAGTCCATCTGTGTCCCCAGCAAGCTTTGAGACGCAGACGTTAACAGAATAATATCTTACAGGTTCTTACCTGATGATCAGTGCCCGTAATTTGAATCCTAAGCAGGGTGGCCCATGTTGTCTGCAACATTCTCAGGGCACTGGGTCTGATGTCTCAGGCTCTTTCATTCAGGTCCCACAAGGTTTCATACAGTCTTTTTGTCCACCCCTGCAGGGACTGGGAGTCTGTCTTCAGGACAGCTTTAAGAATACTGCTATAACATTCGATGAGGCCTGCCTCCATTGGATTATATGGCAGGTGGAATCACCATTTGATGTTATTTTCTTCTGCCCAGTGCTGTATTGTTGCACCAGTAAAATGAGTCCCTTGGTCACTCTCAATGACTTGAGGTGTCCCGTAGGCAGACATCAGTTTAGTGCCTTGATGGTATATGCTTGGTTTGCTCTTGGTACTGGATAGGTCTGCTGTAGCCCACTTGCAGTGTTGACGCAGGTCAGGGCATATCTTGCCCCCTAGGAGCGAGGAAGGGGCCCGATGTAATCGACCTGCCATCGCTGGAGAGGATTGTGACCTCTAGAAAGATGGGCTGTTGTTTCAGGCAACAATCTCAGTCTCAACTTGGAGCAAGCGTCGCAACCCTGGCATGCCTGGACGATATCAGATAGTTGTATGGGCAGTCCCCATGCTTTAGCAGCTGCCCACACTGTCTTTTGTCCAGCAAGCCGGAGCTTCTGATGCAACCAATGGGCGATGTTCTCAGATGGTGAATTTTCAATCTATCAAACTCAGACCAGCATGTTGGCTTCATCGTTTCCCGGTGACTGTAGGGGCTGATGACCAGAAACATGGTAGACACATACAGTCCTGTGTTTGACCATATTCCATATGTCTAACCACATGTCTTTGCCCCAGATCGGTCGGGCGTGGATAGTCCATTCCTGGGTGGCCCACTGTGCAACCCAAAGAGTGAACCCCCAGTACACAGCCCAACTATCTGTACAGATGTTCAGGATACCATCACCGGGTTCCTTGGTTATAACCATCCACACGGCTCGCAGTTCTGCCCATTGGCTGCTCTGACCATCCCCCTCATCAAACCAGATTGTCTCGGTGGAAGGATGGTATGCTATTGCTCTCCACTTGCTCGGGTTGCCCTTGCTGGACTCATCTGTGTACCAGGCATCTTCAGGGATAGGACATTTTTCCTCCTGAACGGGACTCTTCTCTGGTGGAGCAACCAGTATTTCTTTTGGTGCATCACTATGATACATCACTGGGCCTAGGATCTTCTGAAGTTCTTCTTTCAAGGGTGATGAAGTCAGACTGCTCCTTTGGCTGAAGCGCCCATCGTGCCACTGTTTGTGCTTGGGCCACCTCTGTCTTAGGAAGGCGAGTCAGATCTTTCAGCCACCCCTGAATCAGCAAAGTGGTCTTGACTATAACTTCAGCTGTTTGAGTTATTGGCTCTACTGCCTGTAATGCCAAATAGGCAGCCAATAACTGTTTTTCAATCATACTGTATCTTTCTTCTGCTCTGTGCCAAACCTGAGACCAGAAACCAATGGGGGTCAGAACAGAACTCTGACGTTGCCACAGGCCCCAACCATCTTGATTAACATGAATGTCCGACTTGGCTGGGTGGGTAGGATCAAATATATCCAAAGCCTGGGGTTGTTTAACTGCCAGTTTTGCTTGTTGGAAAGCATCCTGTTCTGTTTTCCCCCAGTCCCATAGCTGCCCCTTTTTTGTGAGTCTATATAGTGGCCTTAGCAGCTGCTAAGGTGAGGTATAAAGGAACGCCAATAACCCAACATACCTAGAAACTCTTGCAGCCGCTTTGATGTTGTAGGGACTGGGAACGCCTGAACCTTATCTATGACAGCACTGGGTAGCACTTTGGTCTTTCCTGACCAAACCAACCCCAGGAATTTTACACACTGGCCCAGACCTTGCACCTTTTGAGGATTTATAACCCATTCCCTCTGTTGTAAATAGGTGGGTAATGAATTTGCCATCTGTCCTACTGCCTCCAATGAGTCAGATGTCAGCAGGAGATCATCAATATAATGACATAGATTAACATAATCAGGTTTTCTCCAATCAGCCAGGTCACGTGCCACTGGATTATGACAATACGTTGGTGAATGCACATACCCCTTTGGCAGTGCCTGCCTCCCCACATAAATGCAAACTGATCTTGCGATTCCTCAGCAACTGGGATACTGAAGAATGTATTTGCTAGATCTAGGACACAATGATAGGTTTTTATCTCCCTACTCAATGTGTCCATTAGGGAGGCAATATTGGGTACGGCTGCATGACCTTATTTAATTCTCTTGTAATCTACTGTCATTCTCCACGGGCCGTCCAACTTTCGCACTGGCCATATGGGGGAGTTATACGGGCTGTGTGCAGGTCTTATAATGCCCACTTTTTCTAATTCCTGCACCGTTCTTGATATTTCATCTTGCCTACCCCGGAGTCTATACTGTCTCCCATTAGTAATCCAGAGCGGTTTCAGCAGGAAAATAGGCCCATGTTTTGCATGGCCTGCACTGCCCAAATACTGATACATTTCTGTTGAAGTCTGAACTCTCCCACAGTTGTCTGGAGAGCCAGACCCCATAGAATATCTATGCCCAGGATGTATTCTTGGACTGGGACAATAGACACCTTGTACTCCTGGGGTGGGAGATGCCAAACCCCCAATTTTAACAATGTTTTGGTGACAGGAATAGTCTGTCCCCCAAAACCACCAATCATAACTCTGTGTTCATCACATTTTGTCAGATCTCCATAGGTAATCGATGTTTCTGCTCCAGTGTCCACTAATGCCATAACTCTGACTATTTTTTGGGGACCAATAAATCATTGTGGAGGTTGGTGGCCCTGCATGTGGCAGTGGGGGTTGGAGATTCATGATCCTTGAGGTCCCTTCCAACCCTGGTCATTCTGTGATTAATTCTACATAGGGCCTCTGGTCCCATCTGGAGTCCCTAGGGGGACTAAAATCCCTTGTCACACTATAAATTGTGCTATGGCCAATTCTTTTGCTTCTGGTGGCTCAGGCATTGTGGCCTGAGACACCTGAGGCAGCTTTTTTTTTTTTTTTTCCTATTAGGAACAATGAAATCTTCTAGGTTCCATGTCATCATTGGTATTCTTTCTATAACCCTTACCCTTGATTTCTTAGGGTAGTTCTGAAATTTTTGATTGTCCTTTAGTTGTCTCCAGAGCTGGAGAAGGACATGGTTGGGCTGGTGGTCAATCTTAGCAAATTGGACACCAGCCCTAATTAAACCATTAAATGTTTGTTTTCGGGAGACCCTTATGGGTCCCGATTGAGTAGCTCAAGTAGTCACCTCTGCTTCTTCCAACATCGGAATGTTGCGCCTAGTCTGCAGGCATTCTGTTTCTCCTAGGTCAGCTACTAACTGGGCAGCCTGCTGGACTACAGCTTCTGAGGCCACCAGGGGATTTAATATAGAGACTAAAGTAAAGAGCTTGCTATAGAATCAAGTCTCTCATCCCTGCTGAAAATTTGACCATATCAGGGCCATCAAATGTGTCTTCATAGATAGCTTCCCTTACGCCCAGTTCACTGATATAATTCTGAATGTCCTCCATGGAGGACCACATCCCTGTATGTCGCGGTATGTCGGATTTATTTAGCCATACCATACGGCAGCTGCCATTAACTATTCTATTACAGACTGTTTTTCATCAAGATATTGATTACCCCCATATAACCTCTGCCTGAGAGCAGGAAGGACAGTCATGGTGGCCAACTTGGCTATTTCTGGGCCATTCACCAAAACACTTTCTGCCCCAGAATCCCACAGTCTTAATAACCAAGCTGTCACACTTTCTCTAGGCCTCTGCCAAAATTGCTGTACTAAATCCATCAATTCTGTTGCCATGTATGGCTGGGCTGTTACATGTAAATGAGTCTGGGCAGGAGGCCACTGATCAGGCAGCACCCCTGCTGGTCTGTCCTGTACTTTTTTTGTTTTCTGAGTTATGACAGGATGGACTTCTAGTGGATCGGTCAAAATCGGATATTCAGATCTAATTTGGATTTTTAATTTTCCTGATCAGTGGAGTCTGTTGATTCAGGAATCTGGTCATTGCTCATTGAAATGTTATGAACTTGGCCTATTGGAAGATATAGAATTGGTTTCTTCCCTGTTAATACGCCAAGTTCTTGCTCTAGTTTTTCAATACGGTCTTTCAAAAGTTGATTTTCATTCTCTAAAGTATTATTTTTTATTTCAGCATGATTTAAGGCATTTAATAGTGGCCATACCACTGTGGAAGCAGCCAGTTGTCTTTCTTTCGTGATCAGTACATCCTTGCTAAGTCCCTGAAAGTAATCTGCCATGCGATAGGGGGAGATATTGCCCATAATGCGTAAGGGACCCCATTTTTCAATGATAACTGCTAGCTCATAATAGGGAGATCCCACAGATCCTAGGATCTGCCCTGGAATCATTTGCTCTAGAGGAGTATTGTGCTCCCCCTTGACCCATTTATAGAAATTCTAAAGAAAAGACATGATATAAATCTTAGTATATTTGGCCTGCCTGGCTCACCAAGTGTATAATCAGTGAATATAAAGATGTTATAAACGTGAAATAAACAAGAGAGTTTGGCAAAGCAGATTGCGATAACAAAAGGAGAATAAATAGAAAGCTTACCCCTATCCTGGGCTTACTCACAAAGCTCCAGCAGAGCAGATCTCCAGAAGAGATCTTTCCCCATTGGTAGCCAGCTCTTAAATGGGTCTAGGAGCTTCTGGCAGCACAGATGAATTGCCTTCACCTGTGCTCCTCTGGCTGATTCATTGCTTGCCTCAGGCGATCAACCAGAGGTTCAGGCCATGATTCAGCAGTTGCCATACAGAGGGCAGTATAAAGAAATGCCCAACCGGTCTGCTATCGCTGCATATTAAATGGGAGAAATAACAAATACATGCACAGGAGTTTCTTTTAGTGTTCTAAGTGGCCCAGGAAGAGTAGTCCCTGTGCCTCTTCCAAGGACAGAAGTGAAGGCCAGTGATCTCACTCAAGCCCCACAGTCTGATATGAGAAAGAAGCCCAGAAGAACTATGTGTGGCTGCAACATAAATGCTAGGGCTTTGCAGTCTACATTGAAGAGCTTCTGATTCTCACTATCCTTTGGCTGACCACCTGTACTTTGGGCAGCACTGAATGAACTTCTTACCTTCCTGTCTTAACCTTCAGGATAGAAGGAGAGGTTTTAAACACTTGCCTAGTTATTTTAATTTTTTTATTATTTACCCCTTCCTTCCCCAGGTTCTCCCAGAGGTGCCCATCTGTGATGGGGTCACTGGAGCTGGCTGGAACTGTCTGTGTGTCTGGCATGAAGCAGCCCTGCAATACGCACCATTATCAGCATCTGGGCTACAGCCATGCAATCTTGCAATCCCACATTCCCAAAATTTGTTATTTGTCGGTATTTTGATATTAGAAGTCACGTATTACAAGATCTTCTGCAACAGATATTTTTTCACTGCAAATATGTGTGTATACACATGTACAACTCAACCCAGGAACTCAGTTGATACTTGTTCTCTTACCCTGAACCTTCTTTTATGGATATGAGCATGAGTAGAATCACTAAAATGTGAAAAAAATTTCCAGCTCTTCTTCAAAGTCCTTCTTGTGTTGAGAGCTCCAAAACTGGGTGCAGTACTTCAGGTATGGTCTCACAGGAGTAGAGTAGAGGGGCAGAATTACTGCCCTTGACCTCTCTTGGTCATGCCTCTCTTGATGTAACCCAGGATACTACAAAAACTTCCAGGAAGATCGAGATGGTGCCAGCTACTACAGTCAGACTAGGGGTGCTGCTGAGAGTGGGACCAGTGTGAGTGAAATAAGTGAGGGGCACCTAAACTGAAAGCTGGAGTGGGGCCCCGAGTCATGATCTATGTGCTCAGTTCTGGCTGCTAGGGAGCATGAGCATCTGTGTCTTGCTCAAATCACGAGTGGTCTGTGCACACACGCTTACTAGCAAATTCCAAATTGTACAGAAAAAAATAGTTGCACTAAAATTTATAAAGTTTATAATCTTGTGATGATTTTTAAGCTTCAAAACTAAAAAACAACACACAGAAAGTCCTCCTTCCTCTTCATACATAGACTCCCAACTTCAAACATGAAAATCATATACAAATAAATTTTTTATGCTGTCCAATTGATAATGATAATCTTTACTGATGTTCTTTTAGAAAATCAAGAAGAAAATCTTTTTTGTTTCCACAAGTGTTATGTGGTTCATTGGATTTTATATGGACTGAAAAAAAACCAATAGGAAATACTGTTCAAGTCTAGCATGAACTACTCCATGAATGGAAAACATGTTAAATTACAGTGCCAACACTTATGTCTGTTACTCAGAAGAATTCCAAAACAATTTGATGCAAGAAGATGATAAAAATGTGATAGGATAACTTGAAATGTGATGGTCTGTGCTTATCACATGTGATCAGGCAAGAAAAATTTTCTTTTCTCTTTTTGGCAGTTGCTTGATTAAAAAAACTGGCATTTTCTTATCACTTTCAAGATGAACAGTCTCTGCAAATTGAAATAATCAGCAAACATAAATCACATAAGAGGAAATTACTGTGAACGTCTCAGTTTAAACTGTTGTATCTATGTAACTACTGAGTCTATAACCAATGCTAATGATGGCTTTACTGCAAAAAGCAAAACCATCATGGATGATAAGCAGTAAATACTTTAAGCAGACTCCCTTAGAAGTCCTAAATTTTTAGAGGAAGATTGGACTACATGTCCAGCTGCTGGCATATTTTTATGGAAAGTTTGGAGTAATGAGCTAACTGGAAAGGGGAATTGAACTCTTCCTTCACTTAATAAGACCTCTAAGCTTGAATAGTTTCTGGACTCCCAAGAACAGACTATATGCTTGTGCTAATTTATATGAGCAGTTGCAGATTGAGTTGCTGATTTTTCCAACCTGTGTTGCAAAAGTAGGCAGACACAGAACTGCAGAGCTCTCTGAACTTCTTATATATAATCATGGTGTAACATAAATCTCCAGTGCTGTGTTATATTGATTAATTAATGTCAGAGACATTGACTTTGCGAGGATTGAAAACAGGCAGATATTAAACACCAGGCACCTCACTTACACCACTTCAGTGCTAGAATAAAATTAAAACTGGGGGGGAAAACTTACACATAATTAGTAAAAGGCAAAATGTTTTGTAATTACTTGTCATGTTTGTCTGAAGGTGGAATTGAATCTGATAAATGGGTCTCCACCCTTTTTTTTTATTACAGCTTCTAGATTTGGAAAACTGTAATTGCCACTAGCAATTCACAGAGCTGGCTTCAGTCTTGTAGCAAGAATTTGCTTAGTATTAAGAAGGGATGTTGGCTTTGGAAAATATTTCAGTTGCAAAGTAGCAATCTTGCAGGAGGACCTCTTCAACTCAATTTTTCTTAAGTCTGAACAACAAAACCAACCCAGATCCCAGTTTTGGCTTTCAGAGATCCATCTTTGAGGATCTCTTACAAGCCAGCTCTGGTCACAGACTAACAATACCATGGCTTTCCTTGTGGAAAGTCTTGGTCCACATCTATAAACTGTAAAAATATTTGATGAGCAGCCCCAGACGTTTTGTAGCTCATCTCTTCACATGAAGAAATGGTTTGCCATAGTTCCATCAAATCCAACAGCAGTGAGTCATCAAACATCTACAAACAAACATCTCATATCCTGACCTGATTCTGTGCCGCTAGGGCAACACCTACTTATTTTTGAAAAGTTTCCTAGGCCACGAAGATTGCTGTGAAATGGGTGGAAGAAAATAAAACAAGGAAAATGCAGTTGTCATTGATGCTAAAGAGGGGTCTCTCACATACCACTTTTTTGTCTGCCACAGACAGAGGAGATCAATCCTCTAGGTGGATTGGGCCCGGTGATGTGAGACTGAAATTCAAAAAGTAGAATACCGGAGGCTGAACACCAAAGTGAATGTAAGTCTTCCCATGCCTATTGTGCAGCCAAAACAAGAATCTTTGTTTCATTTCCTAAATTCACTGTTTACAATAAGAAACAACAAAAAACATAGGGGAGATTTTAAAATATATTTTACCTACAAATTACGTTGCTTACATATTGTATTTCCTCTGTCATTATTATGATCTGTTATGATTATGAGGCTGTAGAAGCAAATGTACACAAGAAAAATAAACTCCTTTTATAAGCATATACTTTGCAATGAACAGGAAAAATGAAACATACAGAAAACATCATACTGAATGAACAGCTGTTTCCAAATAAGATGGTCTTTAAAAGAAAAAATGTAATAAGGTACCAGCAGTTCTTTATAGAGGCAAATATCCATTCTTGATGCCATTAACCTTCCCTCGATATAAGAAGCTTAATGGTGCATAGAAATTTACACAAACCTTTTGCAATGGACTCTATTGGATCCATAACACAAACAGGGACATGTAGAAGCAAATATACAGGTGTGGAAATAAATAACTTTCGGTTAGACTTGCCATAACCGAAACCTAAAAATTCACCAGATCCTTAACAAACGCAGCTGAACATATTTGCTTTCTTTCTTAGTACTTTATAGTGCATAGTATTTTTTTTTTCTTTCTGTTAAAATGATTGCTTCTTAGTGCTGTCCTGGTAGCTCCACAGGAAGTCAGGTAAAACTGTATGGAGAAGGAAGAACTTGCTTCTGAAAAAAACTCTCAAATATTTGTGTAGATAAGCTTTCAGAGCATAAAGGTAGGACAGCCATGAAAAGAGGAGATCAAGTGTATGAGAAATGTAGGCAGCACTTAACAGCACAGTAGAGAACAGAAAAATGTTCAGAAGCAGAAGGCATTGGAACAAGGCGTTAGTGCTAACACAATGAAAAAGATTCAGGAAACCTAGAAGTATCAGTGCAATGTCTACTGTAAATTGGAAAGTCTCCAAAAGGCTGCTGGTCTGCATGGGAACCAGGAATAAAGTCAGATTTTTGACAAAAAAAGCTGAGGGAGAATAAACCTCCTTCACTGTATCTCTTCTATTCAGATGTCTTTATAGTATGAAAGAGGTTCAGTCAGCACTATGTACAACAATTTAAAGCATAGAGTAATTACTTATTCACTAATATACACAGTATGTATGTAGGAGGACCATGTTACTATGGTAGGTATTACTATTGCTATTACTAGTTGCTCTGAATATCTTCCAACTACGTCTTACACTTAGCTCTTCTAACAGGATTCTCTTAAATTATTCCACTTACTCCCAAACTGCTAGCACACTGTGGTTCCAAAGATCCTGCTCCTTGTTTTCCCTAATTTGTCTCAGATTTTCCCTTACTCTTTCCTTTACACCTTAGCTCTCCTAATTCCATCAAGTCTGTCCTTTCCAGGTACCTTCTGTCATTTTGCCTGCTCAGATGCTTGTTGCTTTCCCTCCCATTACTAGTTCTTGCTCCAACTCATTAAATTCCCCTAAATCAGCTGACTTCTGTGAGGGCAGGAAGGAAGGACAGGAACAGAAAAGGATCAGCCACCTGGTAGTGCTCATTTCTTCTGCAGCTGGGGCTGTAGAGCTTCCCAAGGAGACCTTAGTCAGACTTTGGAAAATAGCCACTGGATTGGAACATGGGAAGTTTCTGAGCATGTATAGCACATTTAAGGCAGATGTGATGAGGGTTTTATTTGCTGTAAACACAGCTGCCATGTACATTGCTGCTCCTGAAGAATGAAAACCTGGCCAATGTGATTAGATGCTATAATCTGCTGGAAAAGCACATCCATATGTGATATAATTCATGAAAACAAGAGTAGCAATACTCTTGCCCAAACACTGACATCTAGTGCCATTTTTTGGTGCTCTGGGTTATGTGGGATATCTCTACGGGGCCAGAAAGAGCAGAGAGGAAACCATGTTTTGTAGATCACGAGGTATTAGAGGCCAGACAATAGACATTACTATCTTCAGTGGCATTATGTTTAGGTAACTGGGCTACTGAAAGTGCTTACTAATGATCCTTGACTATTGTTTGCACAGTTGTGAAGAGCATGCTGTAAACATTGAGAATAAATTGTAATTATTTTTTTCTTTTATTGCAATTTTCATCCATCCTGTGCTTTGCTTCTTATAATAAATTTTATTCCAAATATGTGTGTTTCTCAGTTTTGAATCTGTGCTTTCTGTGCGGTTTTGATTTCAAAGGGATTTTTCTGCTATATTCATTAATTCCTTATAAATATACATACCTACTCATCTCTTTGTAAAACTGTGATAGAAATATGCATTTTTAATTGTATTCTCAATAATTTTTTTTAAAAAAAAACATAAATGTTACAATAAAAAATGAACTTCTTAAAGTGTATTGCAATGAAATGTGACAGGAATAAGCATATGAGAAAAAAAATATGATGTAAAAAGAAAAAAATAACCCAACAAGACCTAACAGAAGCAGGCAGCTTCACTGTAAGTTGTATGCGGTGACTCTGTTACTGACTGCACAGGAGTTGGCGTTTTACCTGCATAAAATCACATATTAGAGCTATAAACATGAAGGAAATTGTCATTCCAGGCACATTTCTATTCTGCTAGTGTAACTCCTTTCCTGTGTCAGCACAACTATGAATATGATGGAACATTACAGGGAATTTGTAGTTGAAAGGTGTTAGTGCAAACAGAAGAAAATATTTCTAGTAGTAACAGTACTAGTTAGTACTAGTAGTAACTAGTACTAGTCTAGTTACTGTTTTTCCAGTATCACTCGTTGTATAACTGCACAAAAAAATGGTCCTACAAAAGACTTTTTAGGGAAATGTAATACAAAAGAAGATAAATAAGCAGAGATGAGTAGGGGTTCCTCACTAGCTCTGGGCAGATTTAACATCGAATTTTAAACTATAACCAGAAAGGCAGAACAAAAAGAGTAGAGGCTGTTTTCTTGTTCTGTATTTTTTTCTTTTATTAGTGGAGGAATACTTAAAATTAATGTGATGGAGTTTGCAATAAGCCTGATTTGCTAAAAACCTATGAAGTTTTACACCAATTATTTGGTTATCTGCAAGATACTTTTGTCGATATTAATTTTTATGGAAAGGGAAAATTACCTTACATACTTTGATGACTGGCTAATGAAATAAGCCACCCCCAAGTTTATTGTGAAGTCCATGGAAATAAGTAGGCACATTACTAAAGTTTTCATTACAAAAAGTAATATTAAAAGAGAGGTTCTTCACAAGCCTATTTTTAATTTTTTCCCATTTGATAAAAAAAAATTATTTTTATTTCAGGGTGTCACATTCTTGCTAGACCTTTTCATAATATTCTTTTTTCATTGTATCCCTGCAATTCTGTCTCTGCATCTCTCCCTCATGTCTCTCGCAGCTAACTTTCCACACACTAACCCTTCTATTCTGGAACTAGCTTTTCTGGTCTTGTCTGCTGACAAGATTATGAAAGAGGCAAGTCTGTTTATGAGGAAAAACTGAAAAAAACCTGCATCAGCTTATGACAGAGCTTTCCTTTTGTATTATTTTTATGTGACTTTATCATCTGAGAAATGTGATAAGCAGAAGGCAGAGGTGCAAAAGCGGGCAGAAGAAAGCTACTCACTATCTGGTAAGCGCGCTCAACTCTCCTTTTGAAAATACAACCTTTTTAAACCAGTTCTTTTCTATATATACATCCTTCCTAAACTAGAAAGTTCTGGCCCTACAAGGTACTGCAGTAAGTTTCTCAGATCGAGGGTGAATTAAGGGCTCATTGTTAGATTTTTACCCCATACTCAAGAATGAGATTGTTAAGGGAATTGGGTCTGCCCCTCTCATTTCAAACCTTTTGGATGAATGTTCAACAAGCTTCACAGCTTTGAAGCTTAGAAGATCTTCAAAGCTGCTGCAATAACAGATTCTTGAAATTGTTTTAAGATTGTGCTTAAGATCATCTCCATGCAACAGCTATGTGCACAATTAGCAGTTGCATCAAATCACTAGGACTGTCTGCATTGCAAATTCCCCATATTGTCCTGTGACTGGGGAAGCTGTGTGATTGCTACAGTACTGTATGAATGGAATATGCACAGCGCAACTTGAATGGGAAAATCACATCTGATAAGAATAACATCAGCTTTATTCTTGGGAGCATTACTGTGGGGATAATAGTTAAGGTTTTCTGAAGTGCTAAATCCACATTTTCTTTTGTAGTAAATTGCTGCAGTTAGAAAAAGAGTATTTCAAAGAGAAAAATGTGTCTAAACTACTAAGCAATGTCTCTGAGTGGATGTAAAATTATCTGGGGAAAATACTATGCACTGGGTGGTCTCTACATATCTTATGGTATTATACTTAAGGAAAACAGAAATTTTACAGATATCAGAGGCATAAATGTTGGGAAACTCAAGTTCTGAAAATGAATTAAAGTTATGAAACATGATGGCTTCTCTTTAAAAATCACCTGATAGTGCCAAATATACTTGCCATCAAAATGCTGCGGTTTTAATCTTCCTGTATTATGGAGTGTAAGATACCTTAAAGCAATGCACAACAGACACTTCCTTTCTCTTCTTTGAAGAAGTAAGCCACGAGGAAAAAAAAATAAGGGGTAGGGGTGAAATCTATAGTATGGATTGAGGCTTCAATGCTAAATGGCAGCACTTACACCAAAGCTTCTCCTGGAAATTAGGAATGAGCATGAATTAGACAAGGCTGAGACCTGCAATAGATCAGAGAGAAAGTATGACTCCACATCCCTAATTCCATTCACAAACTCATTCCTGACTTTATCTGTTAAACAATACTATATTTGCCATCCAGAGTGCCATTTGTGACATATACCTATCTTTCCTTAATTATCTATCTATGTAATTAGTTGGAAAAGTCCATCTTCCCTACTTTGTTCATGACACTTTTCAAAAATTATGAGAAGAGAAACTAGGCAAACATCCAATCATATTTCCTTAGTGTGCTTTGCTGATCTGCAGTGGTTTGTGACTGAAAATGCCTGCATCCTATATGACGTCTTGGTTCTTTCTCGTTCTTTGTTTGTTTGTCTTAGTTCAGTTCAATTTTGTTTTGGATTTGGGTTTGCTTTGCTTGTTTTTGGTTTGAGTCACCTTATGAACTCTCTGCAGTTTTAGCTCATGTATCCTTTTGGCTGATTGAGGCTGCTTTGTAGATATAGAAAATTTGCTTGTTACAAACATTGACTCCCACACTTTTTTTTTTTTATTTTATTGAAATGGTCATAAACACACACTTAAAAGCACTGCTGTATTTTCAGGACCTAATGGTATTGTGAAAATATCACAATGGGCTGTGGGAGTAGATAATCAAATGACTGCACAAGTTCAAGTTTCTTTTCTAATTGTGTTTGATCTGATTCCACATAATTACACCAGATTCAATACAAGCACTTAGATTTCATAGTGTGATTGTGTGTAGCACCTATCTAGGACACAGCAGATCGTCTGCAACCTGGCATGCACAAAGATTTTCAACCTGTATTGAAGTATTATACTTCCTCTGGGAACTACCACAACACAGCAAGAATAAGATCAATCTATAGTCAAAACATAGAGTTGCTTTATTTTTTATTACCATTCTTAATTCCGGTTCCCTTAAGCTAGAAATACTTTTTCACCAAGAACAAGCTTACCTTTTCCATTCCCCATTTTCTTTCCAGTAATACAAAATGAAATGCATTGATTTCATGTAACACTATTTTGAAAGTATCAAATAAAATGTTATTTTTATTAGAATATATGCAATCACATTTTCACATATATGTGACTGTTTTCTGGGTTGTCCTTAACGTTCTATTTTCAAACAATTATATAGGCTTGGGAATTCAGAGAAATCTAACTCAAATTACACTTATCACTATGTCTAAATATAAGTGGAATGTACATTCTAGTCTTTTAGGATCTTGTGAAAAAAACAAAGAAAAATAATTATTTATCAAATGCATCCAAAGACATTATGTGTAATTGCAGAATACTGGACAGAGCAACTCAAAATTTAGAAGCTGCAAAAGAAGGTAAATGGGGCAAAAGGAAATTTTTGAGGATACATTCAAAGCTTGCTTTTCTATTTATTTAACGTCTAGCTCCACCATCGGCTAAAGTGGGAGCTCTGGAGACAGATGTGTTCACAATGTCATGAAGAACAATTATTTTAAGTATAGAACTTCTAGGGAATGAATACTAAGAGTATTTGAGGACAGAAATACGTTGCTTCAGCTAAGTAAAGCAATGATGGATTGTTACCATCAAGCTAAAACTATCATATCCTGTGTATATTGCAAATATATTTACCAAGGAAAAAGATAATAAAATAATTTGAAAATTCAGACTTGTAACCTCAGTATTACTTTGTTAACTTTCTCCACACTCTATATTTTAATGGTACTACTATTAATGCACTTATAAAAAAAGAAAAAATACATTATTTTTTGAAGCGTTGATACATTTGCTGCAAACAGGAAAAAAAGCTGCATTTATTAGTAGGATTTTACTTGTGCCTGTCAAAGATATATCAGCAAAAGGCTCGATGTGTCTGCTGGCATGGCAGTGACTGAAATGAATACACAGGCATCTGCAACCAATCTGTATGAGCACAAAAAACTACTGCAACAAAATCTCCTGAGAAATTTCTGAATGCAAGTTCTGTTCCAGATAGAGCCAGGAACAAAATCAGGTTAAAGAATTACAGAGAAAGAACAAGAAAAGGACCCCTTGAAATACTTCCAGGAATACTAAGCCTGCAAAAATGCAACCAATATAGAAAGAATAAATTTTAATTAAGGAACTCAATCTGCGCTTATGCTCTTAAAGGGTGCGTGTGAACTCTGATTACATCAATATATGATGACATATGATGCTTATATCAGTATATAACGTCTAATAGATGATAAGCAATGAGTAGAAAGGCCACCTTGTATTGGATCAGTTAACACTTTTGACTTCTTACTACTGTGTAAACAGAAAGAGCTGCTTGTGCCAATATAGAAGAGACATCATACTTGATTTCTGCTTTATATGTGTATGCCACCTTCCCAGAGAGAATGCATCCAAAATGAAAACACAAAACAGGAGAAAATTAGGCTTGGTATAACTCAAATGGGGAAATGAAAGTAGTATCAGATCAGTTCATTACAGTTGTTCTGGGAGTTGTTCCTATTACTCAATTGCTCTAATTGAAGCAACCCATTGGTGCACCACCAGGTACAGGTCTGCCAAGCATTTGTGCAGTTGTGATTTTCCCTGCCTTGATAATGATGTGAAGAACAACACAAGAGTTGATGAAGTGCCTGTGAGATCAGCTAAGGCAAGAATACTTGTAATCAAGCTGTAATTCCAGCATTGCAACATAGCTTTTTAAATAATGTTTGGTTGGTAAAACTACACGCACAAAGTAGTTTTTTGTAGAAGCTGACCCAGTAGAGAATTCAACGGGTTTCAAAATAGTTATAAGCAAACTTATATCTGATTCAAATGTGCTGGTTTGTTTTTTTTTTTTCTTTCATAAACTATTTTTTTTTTCTCGTTTCTGTCATCGACTCTGCATGCAGGACTACTCATGAGCAACCGCTTGTAATAAACAGAGATCATGAATGCTGCAAGATGTTTTAACTTTTATTTTACTTTTCAGTTCTCATTTCTTCCCTTTTTCCTTCTTCTTTCCCATATTGTCCATCTGATCACAGTACTCATAGGCTGGATTCAGAAGTTCTTCTAACAGCAGTAGCAGTTTTCCTCCTTTGTCCCCATAAATCCGTATGCTATACTTTCACCCTAGTGCACTCAACCCACAATAACACAGGACTGGACAGGGGGAGAATGCCACTGATGCTTAATGTCTGAAAAATCCTGACTATTTTACCAAGCATCAGAGAGAATGAATGATGGCTGTTTTTTTCCAGTGAGACTCAGTAGATAGCTCAGTGTCCTTCCATAAAATATGGCAAACCATCTGGCTGTTGATTTTTCTGGATGAAATTGGAACAGGTGTTTGGAAGGCAGATGTTACCCTAAAAGCCAAATCTCTTGTCTTGGCAATGAGTTGGGAGTTGCAGGTGTCACAGGAGACAGGGGCACAG